>NC_061111.1:170843225-170878834 GCF_002878395.1 Capsicum annuum | reverse complement strand
ATTTACTATAAAGTATTATTAATTTATTATATTAAGTAGCATATGTTTTATTTAAAGAAGTACATATATTTTAAAGTAATATGTATATATTGAATTATATGTATATATATGTGTATATTTTCTAAATTACTATATATTTAACGTATATATGTGTATATATTTTATAAATTAGTATATAACTATATATATATAGAGTGTGTGTATATATTGTAGTATATCTTTTTTAAAGTAGTATGTATATATTGAATGGTACGTATACATGTGTATATATCTTCTATAGACGTATATATTTAACGTATACATGTGTATATGTTTTACAAATTAGTATATAATTATATATAGTGTGTGTATATATTGTAGTATATTTTATTTAAAAGTAGTATGTATATATTGAATGGTATGTATATATGTGTATATATCTTCTATAGACGTATATGTTTAACGTATACATGTGTATATGTTTTACAAATTAGTATATAACTATATATATAGTGTGTGTATATATTGTAGTATATTTTATTTAAAGTAGTATGTATATATTGAATGGTACGTATATATGTGTATATATTTTCTATGGTACGTATATATTACATGTGTAATTGAGTATATGTTTTATGTGTATATATTTTTAAATAGTAATGTAGTATATGCTATATATATATAGTGTATATCTATTATTTAACGTATTTAAAATGTATATAGGTGGGGGTATATATAGCGTACAATGGAGAAAAAACCTTTTTTTTTTTGCTTTTTCATCGGTTTTGACCGGATTTAGGTGGGTTGGACCGAGTTGGGTTAAGTGGGTTGAGTTCGAATTGTTTTAAAAATTTTTACTGTTGGGCCCGAAATCGGACCGACCCGTTTAATCAGGCCCGGATCCGAACTTGCCGACAACCCGAATAACTCTCACGGGTCGATGCTGGGTTGACCCGGCCCGACCCACTTAAGCCTTGCCTAGTTGATACAGAAGAGAAATCATATGCACTTCACTATTGAGCGACGATAATTGAAATATAAGTGTTAGAAATAGCCGAGTAGACTTGGAGTTGTTGAAAAAAATACAGAGCGATTATTAAATTGCAACTAATAGCTCAGGAAATCAATCAAAATGCACGGTTCATGAATTGTTAAATTACCACAACCTTGAATCACCTTTCTCATGTGAATTTCAAAAGATTAAACTCCGGCTTGTTTCGTTAGTTAGTAGTTTACATTCAAACCAAATCATTCTCAATTAATTGTTTGTTACGTATATAGCTAAAATAAAAATTCGACTTAGAATTAATTTGCCAAAGACCTTGTGGGATCAATAATTGAACTAACCTATATTACTTGTACTGTTGTACAATCGTGTAAATTTGCATGTTTTGGATGCAACACCATCCATTTAAGATAACCCTTAATGTCAAATTATGCAAATATTATTAATTTTAGACATACCCTCAGAAAACTAAGGCTAGTGCAATTAGGCTAATAGGTGAAAAACATAAATCATAGACACCGTCGTATGAAAAACAGAGACTTCATGACACCATAATATTTTTAAATATTTGTTTATTATCTGTGAATTTTAACTTGTGAGAGTATGTGATTAGTTATTTTTTTACCAAATTATCTATTAATGCTTATCAATAGACTTATCTATTATTACTTACAGACGGTGAGAAGAACGTACAACTTAAACTTTACAACTTAAACTTTATATTAATGTAAGAAAATTAATCATAGAATAAGATTTGGGATTAATTTAATCTCAAATAATTGCTATTAGGTATTAATTAATTTCAAAACTATTTTATCCCATATTTATACTAAAATAGTGAGATTACTATTCCATATAAATGATGAAATAAAATAGTGAGATTACTATTCCATATAAATGATGAAATAAAATAGTCTCATAAAATATAGATATCCCTATTTATCCAATGCCCCATACCAAATTAAACGGCCCGACTAAGGTAATTTTGGCCACATATCTTAGTATATATACGGTACTAAAGAATACATCTATACCAAATAATGTAAAACATCGAATGAACTCTTAGGAATCGTTTGGTGTGAGGTGCTAAAGCAAATAATCTTGGGATAAAATAAGAACTTTGGGATAAAAATTTTTAATGCATATTTTTTTGGCAATATTCGGGATAACTTATTCGGGACTAATAAATAGTACCGAAATAAGTTATCCACATAATTGGTGGGATAACAATCCCACCATAATTTATCCTTGGGATAAATTTATAAAAGGATAAAATTACCCCTAGCTATATTAATATTCATGCGCGGGTCACTTTATGTACGTACGTATGTGCATAATTAATTAATCAATCTAACTCAACCACTTTAGGCGATCCATAAATTATACTGACATAGCCATATACGTAAACCAAATAGTAAGATAGTAATTTTATATTTATACAAATGATAAACATTATAATTTGACCATCTGAATGGCTAACAAACTATATAACATAGATAGACATATTAAATAAATATAAGAATATTTTATGCAGATTAATGTTTTTCACATTTTATGTTAATCATTTGATGAATAATAAACTAAATTTTTTTTTAGAAATGCATAAAATGTAGATGAATATTAAATTTTGTTTGTTTTAAGATGAAATTTGTAATGAATTAATCCTCAATATTTTTATAAATATTAAAATTATTAGAGTTTTATTTAACCTATCTTCAATTGAGTAATATTTACCGACAAGCTAAATTACCCCCGAACTTCCAAATTCATATTAGCCTTTTATAACTAAATTTTTAGCCAAGGACAAATTTAATTATCTAGCACATGCCTTGTCGTAGTTATAAACCATTGTTAAGCATTTGAATTGAAATGTTGATCATTATATTATATGAGTGATCCGTGTTCACAATCGACTCCATTGTTCAATTACATATTTTAAATTAAATAGTTTTTTAATCACTTGAAAATTAATATTGTATATATCAATTAAAATGAATTTTAATATTCTATATTATTATATGAGTGATATGTGTTTAAATGAAATGACATAAACAATAAATCTTCTGTTACTTTAACAAACTTAAGTTGGAGGTTTTTATTTCAAACTAAATAAGATCTAGTAAGATTTTTTTTTGAATATACACGACATAATCATGAGAAGGCACATGCAAAAAAATTAAAGCTAAATAAGATGAAAATTTTATTTTTAAAATACATATGATATAATCATGAAAAAGCACACACACAAAAAAAATAAGCCAAATAAGATAGAAAGTTTTATTTTTAAGAATAAATATTTAAAGTTTGAAAAGAAATCTATCAAAAAAGTTAAATAAGATGGAGGGTATTTTGGTAATCAATTAATTTATTTTTAGAAATTATACCATGCATATTACTTTAAATATAACAAACCAAACACTCAATAAAAAATAAGTTCAGCATAACTAATCCCAGTATAATTTATCCCATCATAACTTATCCCAACATAACTAATTCCATCATAACTACTTTTCTAATCAAACGATCCTTACGGTCATTTGTCACTATTCCGTGATTAAAAAACTCCACTCAATAGTAGAATGATTCAACAATAAGAATTGTTGAATAACCTCTCAAAATAGTTAAACACCAACGAAAATTGTTCATGTCAGAACTTATTCATGATTTTGAACCTTTGACATAAAATATTTCTTTAAGAAATTTGATGAAGGCTTAACCCATTTTTATTTCTTCAGCTGATTTTAAGTTATATATATCTTAACAGTATAAAAATATAATCAAATTGCTAATTAAATAATTGGTAATAAATTTCTGGACAATATTATTTGATAATTGATATAAAAATAACATCTAGTTTTTTGTATCGCTAACCGACGCCACCAATAATGTAAAATAATCTTTACGTGCTATATAACCTAAATTCTTCATCATTTTCTAAATTTACTAACCTTGTCCCACAATGTTGAATGAACCAAGGCACACCTTCGTACAAAGATTATAAATAACCACTGACGTTTGTCAATTGTCATTAATGCTGAGACATCCAAATCTTAAGAATCAAGACTGTATAGTATTTAATTAAAAATAACATTAATAATTTATTTGGTCAAGTTTTCTACAAGGCTAAAAGTATTTTTCTTTGGTTGTAAAAGAAAAACGTTTTTTTCTTTTAAATCTAAAGTATTTGATTAATCTTTTTAAGAGAAGAAAAAGTGTTTAAGGATAAACTGGAAATGAAAAAAATAGTTCTTTCCTATAAATATGTTGTTTGAGAAACACTTTTTAAAAATGAAACATTTAGAAATACATTTTAAAAATTTGACGTAATACTAATTGCTGCTCGAAGAAAATTTTAAGTTATCAATAACTTTAAAGTAAATAATTCTAAATATTTGATCAAATAACTTATACTCCCTCCGTTTCCTTTTAGTTGACCCTTATTGACTTGACACATCCCTTAAGAAATTATTTAATAAAGACTTATTTTACTAAAATAACCCTATTAATTATGTATTGAAAATATGAATTTGAGTAAATACACTTTATTTAATCATTTAATGTTAAGAGTAATATTGAAAGAATATAATAAAATCTTTTTGATTTTAGTAAAGGAACAACTAAATTGAAACAAAATTTTTTAAAAAGCGGGACAATTAAAATGAAACGGAAGGAGCACTATTAGTTAAAATAAAATAACCTATATTAGTTAAAGAAAGAATGATGGAATTACAGGTTCGATAAACTTCCCTTAAATGAAAAAGCGACTCATATTGTTTCCTTCCCAAAGCGTTATTAATCTATTTCCCGAAAAGTTCACACTTACTTGGCTATTAAAAAAAAAAAAGGAAAATGACTCCTCCGTTAAGTTTTTTGACTTTTAGTTTAAAATACTTTGTAGAGTTAATGACAATATGTCCAAAAAAAAAAAATCAAAAGTGACTTTGGTGGATGTTTGTAATAGTTGAGTCGCAATTTGTGGAATTTACTCAAGAATGTGACATATTAGTATAAAATTAAGTGATGTATCCATAAGAATGTAATGTATTCGTGTGGATTAAATCAGAAATATTTAGTAATTTACAAAAAAGTTGAGATAAAGAGGAATCAGCTTCAAAAGAATTGGAATTTATGTAACTTTTATATACATAAAAAAATATTGTCCAGTTCATCGAGCTGGGGTATTACTATTTGTGCTAATCATAACTAGTGCCAACCAAGTGTTGATTATAACGGAAAAGTATCATAAATGTTTTGAACATGGAAATGCTTCTACGCTGAAGTTTCAAAATTTTGTTTTAAATAAATGTTTTAATGCGCTTCAAAATATTTTGTTTGCATTCATGTTCTTTTTAACCTTGTGTCCTAGTTTTAGTGTGTGTGTGCGGGGGGATGAAACTTACTGAGCTTTGATATACTGAAGTTCCAACTAGTTGGGATCTATATGGATAAATTTCATTCATGGTCACTTAACTTTGTATTTATTACGTAATAATTATTTTTCTTTCATTCGATAAAGAAATGGACCTTGGGCCTAACTCAACCTCAAAAGCTAGTTCATAAGAGAAGGATTGCCCAAAACCATATAAGAAGACCAAGGACCTTTTAACCCATCAATGTGAGACTCCAACACCCCCGCACGCCCAGGACTGGACATCTGGAGCGTGAACAATATAAGACGGGGGGCCCAACATCGGAAACAATAAACTGGGTGGGCCTGACTTTGATACCATGATAAAGAAATGGACCTTGAGCCTAACTCAACCTCAAAGGCTAGCTCATGAGGGGAGGATTGCCCAAGACCATATAAGAAGACCAAGAACCCTTTAACCCACCGATGTGGGACTCTAACATCATCCATGGTCACTTAATTTTGTATGTATTACGTAAAAGTTACTTTTTTTTTCATTCATTTCATCTATGGTCATTTAACTTTACTCCGACCATCACAAAAGTCACTATGATCCGATTTTACAATAATTTCGTCGAAAAAATGATGTGGCAACCTTAATTAGTTCTTAATTTTAATTTAAGTGAATATGTAATATACTACTTATATCTTGACCCTTTTTATATGTGTACAACCCAATTTTCCTTATGGATTATTTAATGAAAGAATACCAATTTCTTTATAAATTATATTACCTAATGAAGACTATTTTCATAAAAAAAATTTGGTTGATATTTTTATGAAATAAAATTATACTTATATATTCTTAAAATCCTCTAAAATTGAAACATGTGTTGGTAAATTATTTTTTTCCTCTAATATTATGGAATGTAGTTGATAAAATTATTTTTTCCCCTAAAATTGTGACATGTAATTGATAAATTATTTTTTTTCATACATTTTTTTTCTTGCCACTTGAGTCTTTGCATTCGGTATATCATAATAATATGATAAACTACTCTATTTATTGAGTTTGTCTTTGTATTTTTAATTGTTTGACTAATCGATTAATTCTCTTAAAAGTTTTTATTATAATATTCAATTTCTGATAAATTACATATTATTTAATTAATTTAATTGATAAATATAAAAGTTAGATATTCTATAATTTATTTATCTATTAAAGTACTTCTATTTTATAACTTTTATTAACAAAACTGTACGTTAATATAACATTATTTGTACAAATTTTGACAATAATTATTCAATGACACAATCAAAAAGATTTTATTTAAAAACTATCTTTAGTATGTTGATTTATCTTCAAATAATTAAAATGTTTTTTTTTAAAAAATAATATCATATATGTATTCCTATTTTATGTGTTGTGAAGAATTTATCTTGTTTATCATTCTTTTTCGGTGTACCTTTTTGGAAGATGAATGCAATATCATGAAATATTTCATACAAAGATCAATTAAATTTTTTTTACGAAAATAGTCTTCATTAGGTAATCTAATCTATTAAAAAAATTAGTATTCTTTCATTAAATAATCCATAAAGAAAATTGGTTGTGCACATATAAAAAAAGTCAAGATATGAGTAATATATTATATATTCATTTAAATTAAAATTAAGAACTAATTAAGGTTGCACATTATTTTTTCAATGAAATTATTGTAAAATCCGGTCATAGTGACTTTTGTGATGGTCGGAGTAAAGTTAAATGACCATGGATGAAATGAATGAAAAAAAAGTGACTTTTGCGTAATAGATACAAAGTTAAGTGACCATTGTAGACTCGTAAAATTTATTGGATCAAATTTATATAAAATTTGAACTTGATCCATATTTTATTAGGTCTAAAATTATTTTGGGCTTAAAAAAAATAATAAGCCCATTTTATTCCTCATCAAGGTCCATCTCACCTTGAAGCCCAAACTCATCAAGTGATATGGCATCCCAGTCAAATCCAAGACAAATGAGACGCCGCCACATATACAAATGATGTAGAAATCTCATTCAATTTCTACAACCAGTCAAAAGGCGCCAAGTGTCAAAGTGACATATTTTGGCCAATCACAAGCAACTAGGCCTACCCCTACAACTATAAATAGGGGGTAACATAACATTCTAAAAAAAAAAGGATTCTAGAAAAAGAAGGGGACATTCTCAAAAGAGGACTTTAACAAGCATTGACAACGTCGGCATGGACTATCAAGTTTTTGCAAGGAGCAATCAACAGAGTTCTTTTCGGAGATTATTCCAAAGCGACAAAACACTTTCCGACAACCCCGACGATTAAAATACGTCTCCAGGAGTCCAAATCACCCAACGCTTCGAGAAACACGCTACTGAAGGCCCTCGAATCATTTCTAAGTTCAGGAGAGAAGAATCAAGAGAGTCACAGAATTGTATTCACAGGATTCATTTTAATAAAATTACTCTTTTTTATTTATTTTATTTTTGCTTGCGGTTAATTTTCAACACTATAAAAATTTATTGCGAACAAATTTTGGCACACCCGGTGGGACCAGTTCTGCTCTTCATCTCTTCCTTCTACAAATTGAAAAGCCACAAATTCAACTACTACAATGGACTTCAAGAAAATCAATGAAGTATTGTGCAAGAAGTCTACTACTACCACGTCTGCTGAGATCACACTTGTTGACTCCATCAATCGACGAAATCTCAAAGCTTGTGATTTGGATGGATCCCAATACTTTACCTCTTTGAAGCTGACAAAAAGGAGAAAATTTCAAATTTCGACCAGAACTACAATCCTTGGGGGCAACTTTGCATCTATGTTATTAGATGAACTGTCTGCAACTTTGGACAATCTGAAGACTTAATGAATTCTCCAACTTCATCGAAAGTCAACACCTTCATGGTTAATGCAGTTGACATGGATGAGAAGTTTGTAATGATGGAGCAAACCATTGAAGCCTTGAAGAAGTCTGTTGATGAGAAAGATCATCAAATCCCCAGACTTATAAGCAAGTTAGATCTTTACAATCCCGGAGATTCAAATTATAATTTAACACTGCAAGAAAAAGTTGATCGTAAATCTCTCATCAAGTCAAATGACAATCACTGCGATGATCGATCTACTTCAGTGGCTACTCTAACAGTTCAACAAATGCAAGATATGATTGCAAATACTATCAAGGAACAATATGGCGGTCCTTCACAAAGTTTTGTAGGATACTCAAAGTCGTATTCTAAACGAATCGAGGGCTTACCGATGCCAATTGGATATCAACCGCCAAAGTTTCAATAATTTAATAGAAAGGGAAATCCAAGGCAACACATCGCTCATTTTGTTGAAACGTGTAGCAGTGCTGGCACATATGATGATCTTCTTGTCAAGCAGTTTGTTTGCTCTTTGAAAGGCAACGCCTTTGATTGGTACACTAACTTGGAGTTTGGATTAATCGATTGTTGGGAGCAACTAGAAAGTCAGTTCCTAAATCATTTCTACAGCACCCATCGTACAGTCAGCATGATGAAATTGACAAACACAACAAAGTAAATATGAGCCTGTAGTGGACTACATAAATCGTTGGCGAACATTGAGCTTTAATTTCAAGGATCAACTTTCTGAAACTTCCGCGATTGAAATTTGCATTCAAGGGATGAGTTGGGGCCTTGTGTATATCCTCTAAGGAATTAAGCCTAGAATTTTTGAAGAATTAGCTACGCATGCTCATGACATGGAGCTAAGTATTGCAAGACATAGAATGACGTCACCTGTTTTTAATCCTAGGAAAGAAGTCACGAAATTCAAAGACTCGTCTTAAGACCGAATTGGGAAATCTATGACGACAACTGTGAGTTTTATGAAGGCCTTCACAAAATAAAAGTTAAAAGAGGAAGCTCCAAAGCAACAAACGCGAGACGTGAAAAATCAACCAACCTTGAAGGAGTTACAAGCAAGGGTATATCCTTTTCCCGACTCTGATGTTCCTAAAATTCTTGATGAGTTGCTAGCCAAAGAAGTCATTAAACTTCCTAAGTTAAAGCGACCAGAAGAATCAAACAAACTCGATGATCCTAAGTACTATAAATTTCACCGCATTGTTGGTCATCACACCACAAAATGCTTCATCTTGAAGGAAAAAATTATGACATTAATGCAAGAGAAAAAGATCATCATCGATGATGGCGATACAATTGATGCAAATCATGTTAGTGCCAAACTGCACCATATGAAAGGTTCAATTTCAAAAGCTCTACAAGCCATGCGCTATGTGGAATCACCAAAAGTTGTAGAAATCATCATGCTACAATTTGGGAGCTTTGACCCAATTGGGGTTTCAGCCTTGATGAAAACAACAAGCAAATCCATGTAAAACGACTTCTCCAATAGCAAGAAAGGTGATACTTGGACATTGATCGCTCGCAAAAAAAAAATATCAAAGGGCTTCTAAACTCCAAATTCCAAAAGTCGAAATAAGATCAAATGAAAATCTACTTCAACCAATGGGGGCAATAAATACCAAACTAAAGTGCAACAATACTTCATTACAAAGGGGTTGGAAGGAAAGTTACATTACAAGAATTCTTTCCCGGAATGCTCTTCGATGCACGAGCTTAAACTGCAAGTCAAAAATACTCCTCGATGCACGAGCATAAACTGCAAGTCAAAAAAGCTCCTCAATATACGAGCCTAAACTGCAAGTCAAAAATACTCCTCAATGCATGAGCTTAAACTGCAAGTCAAATCGCTCCTTGATTCACAAGCCTAAATTACAAGTTAAAATATTCCTCGACACATGAGTTTAAACTGCAATTCATATCACTCCTAGCCCGCATGAGTCTAAACTATGAACGACTCTTCAAAAAAAAAAGTATGAAGCTTGAATGCATATTTGGAGTCCTTTGAAGATGTCGTCCTTAAGGTAAAAAGATTCTTCATTATCTCACAAGCAATAAAGTCTTCTCTATAAGGAAAAGACTTGTGGTACTTTGTGTATTGCTCTATTCTGGCCTTCAACATATTACGGAAGTGATGCGGCCCAAAACTTGAAGTAGAAGATGAAATTCATGAAGTATTCAAAATTTGATGAGAAGTAGAGTATCACAAGATTTAGGCTGCAACTTTGGGAAAGTACCTGAGAAAATATGAAAGTTTTCTGCCGATGAATTTCATGCGTCACATAGATCTGCGAGTCTACTTTCCAATGCAAAAAATTTCACCTACTTTCGATACTTCCACGTCGAGATATGAAATTTATCATGACGCTGCGCAAAGCTGAAATAACTAGCGAACCAAGATTAGAAGGCCATTTTTGGAGCGATATATGGAATGATGCAGATGCAATATGATTGTACTTTTTGCGTGAGACATAGATCTATGAATTTAATTTCCAATGCAAAAAACGGTACCTGATTCCGATACTTTCACGTCGAGATATAAAATTCATCCTGACGCTGCGCAAAACTGAAATAACTAGCGAACCAAGATTAAAAGGCTGTTTTTGGAGCGATATCTGGAATGATTTGGATGTAATCTGATTGTGGTTTTCACGTGAGATGTATCTCTACAAATTTACTTTCCAATTCAAAAAACGGAACCTAATTCCAATACTTCCACGTCGATATATGGAATTTATCGTGACGCTGCGCAAAGCTGAAAGAACTAGCAAATCAAGATTAGAAGGCCATTTTTGGAGTGATTTCTGGGACGATTCAAATGCAATTTGATACTGGTTTACGCGTGAGATGTAGATCTACGAGTCTAGTTTCCAACACAAAAAATAGCTCCTGATTTTGATGTTCCTAAGTCAAGATATGAGAGTTTTCATGAGACTGCACAAAACAAGTAAAAAGTGACGAAACAGAACTGAAGGTCAATTTTTAAAACGATACCTGGACAGATCTGGAGGTAAATTGAGTGTGGTTTTTGCGTAGAACGTAGCCTCCCGAGTCTACTTTTCAACACTATAAGTCGTTCGTGATTCAGACACCTCCATGATGTGTTATGAAGCTTCTTACACGGATGCCCCAAAGTGCCCAAAAGCTCAATTGTGAAAAAAGAGCAAAAAGAGCAGAAAAACGGGAGTAAAAATTTATAGAGCCAACATGCAAGGAAAGCCGCCAAATAAGTTTCATATCTGAGTGATTCTTCCACGCCTAACTCAACAAAAAGGGCATTCTCTACTTCGATTTGTGGTAAAAAATTCATGTCAATATTTCCTGACGGGTCATGATTCATCCTTGGCTTTATCCGATTTTTTGACATCTTTTGTGAAGGCTCAACATATCTTCTTGGTCATCGAAATCAGAAATTAGTCCAATCAAGAAAAGAGACATCATCAATGACATCTTTTGTAAGCCGGTAGATTACCGAAAATAGGTGTGAGCAGCTTCTAGAGAGAAAAGGCTTACCTTTGTCATCCACATATGTCAACTCCTTAGACGAGGAAATAACTTCGTCATAAAATGACCCATAAACATGAAGACCTCCGATATTTCTCAAGTCCCATAAAGATATGGACAACTCTCCAATAAAAGTAGAAACTGTGTTGGTGGATGGACGCCAATTCTCACAGAAGGCTTGGAGCACATTCTTGTTATGGTCATACGCAAACAATGAAGCAAATACGGCATCATAACTCTTGTTGCACTCCAAGGTCCCCTTATTATGGATAAGAACGTCTTCTATCCACTCCTAGTAGCCAGATGTATATCGAACCTCCCCAAAGCCGGAGAGAGAAACAGGCCAACCGCTAAGGCTCCCATTGCATCTAGGAGAGCTCGCAACAACAATATTTTTTGATGTGTAGAAAACTTCAAGAGGAGAACTTTTTCAGTCATAATTTTGCCTGAAAAGTTGTCCATGACGTCCTTAGTTTCTGTCGTTGACCATTCTGTGAATGGAGGGAAGCTTTCAGCGGCTTTCTAACAAGCGAGAAGGCGCCAATCACCGGAGGATGAACTTTCAAAGTGAGGGGATTTGCATGCAAATCTGGGTTGCTTTCCACAATCTCAAGTAGGGGTATGGAGTTTTGCGGTCATTGAAATAAGTCATTGTCGGGGACCAAGAGCACCCTAGTCGTTTTTGAGGATCAAGAAAAGAATAGAGATTAACTGTTATGGACACGCACAAGTTGGGAAATAAGAGAACTTGAAGTAGAGTGTTAAAGAAAAAAAAATTAACTATAGCAACACAGGTAACACTTGGCTGCAAATTTTTGTTTAGTTGTTATTTCATATTGCAATCGTATAAATTTGAGCGAGCAAAAGGCAACGGGATGCTATGAAAGTTACAGTTACCTGAGGAGCAGTTTGTGGATTCAATCGTATCGGGTAAGTTCACAGCTTCACAGTCTGGCAATCAAGCACAGTCAAACACTTTTCTTTGTGGCTACCGAGTGCTTTGATAAATTTTCTCTACAAGGAAAAATCTTATATAGAAGTTTTGGTGAAAATCTCAATTTCATATATAAGGGAGGTTGTAATAACATTGGAAGAAAAAATCCGTGGGAATTTCAAGTTTTCAAGTAGCTAAAAGAAAATTACCATGTTTGAAAGATTTCTTTGAAAAGAAATTGATTCTTCTTGAGCACCAAAGGAAAATTAATATTTTTTTGATTCAAAAGTTCAATTCAAGAATCTTTACTAACATGCAAGAGGCAATAAATTAAGGATTCACTCAATATGGTCCTATTTCAAATCCATATGAAGGGGCCTCAATATTGTTTAGTGTGTAATGACTTGAACAAATATTAAGGGTTATTCATTTCACGCTTAACCAAGAAGAGAAGAACTTTCGCTATGTGAAAATATGTGGCGAAAATTTTAGACCACTCCCAAGTGTTGGTCTAACTAGGATGCACTTATGAGAAACAAATACCTTTGAAGTCACGAGAATGAAAATACATTCATGAGTACTTCAAGTCTCGCCGTCAAGTTTCGGCAAGCCTACACGTCGACCAACCTTGAAGTAGGAGGCATCTGTAGACACGTAAAATTTATTGAATCAAATTTAGATAAAATTTGAATTTGATCCATATTTTATTGGGTCTAAAACTACTTTGGGCTTAAAAAAAATAATAAGCCCATTTTATTCTTCATCAAGGTCCATCTCACCTTGAAGCCCAAACTCCTCAAGTGACCTGACATCCCAGTCAAATCCAAGACCAATGAGACGCCGCCACATGTACAAATGATGTGAAAATCTCATTCAATTTCAACAACCAGTCAAAAGGCGTCAAGTATCAAAGTGACATGTTTTGGCCAATCACAAGCAACTAGGCCTACCCCCTACAACTATAAATAGGGGGTAACATAACATTTTAAAAAAAAAGGATTCTAGAAAAAGAAGGGGACATTTTGAAAAGAGGACTTTAACAAGCATTGACAACGTCGGCATTGACTATCAAGTTCTTGCAAGGAGCAATCAATAGAGTTCTTCTCGGAGATTATTCCAAAGCGACAAAACACTTTCCGACATCCCCGACGATTAAAATACGTCTCCAGGAGTCCAAATCATCCAACGATTCGAGAAACACGCTACTGAAGGCCCTCGGATCATTTCTAAGGTCGGGAGAGAAGAATCAAGAGAGTCACAGAATTGTACTCTTTTTCATAGTGTTGAAAATTAACTGCAAGCAAAAATAAAATAAATAAAAAAAGAGTAATTTTATTAAAATGAATCTTGTGAGTACAATTCTGTGACTCTCTTGATTCTTCTCTCCTGAACTTAGAAATGATTCGAGGGCCTTCAGTAGCGTGTTTCTCGAATCGTTGGATGATTTGGACTCCTAAAGACGTATTTCAATTGTCGGGAATGTCGGAAAGTGTTTTGTCACTTTGGAATAATCTCCTGGAAGAACTCCGTTAATTTCTTCTTGCAAGAACTTGATAGTCAATGCCGACGTTGTCAATGCTTGTTAAAGTCCTTTTCAGAATGTCCCCTTCTTTTTCTAGAATTCCTCTTTTTTTTTTTAGAATGTTATGTTACCCCCTATTTAGAGTTGTAGGGGTAGGTCTAGTTGCTTGTGATTGGCCAAAACATGTCACTTTGACACTTGGCACCTTTTGACTGGTTGTTGAAATTGAATGAGATTTTCACATCATTTGTACATGTGGCGGCGTCTCATTGGTCTTGGATTTGACTGGGATGCCACGTCACTTGATGAGTTTGGGTTTCAAGGTGAGATGGACCTTGATGAGGAATAAAATGGGCTTATTATTTTTTTTTTAAGCCCAAAATAATTTTAGACCGAATAAAATATGGATCAAATTCAAATTTTATATAAATTTGATCCAATAAATTTTACGTGTCTACAATCATGAATGAAAGAAAAATGACTTTCGCGAAATCGATACGAAGTTAAATGACCATAGATGAAATTTACCTGGACCTATATTGGTTTATGTCAATGTAGGTTCAACTTACAAGATTTGCATATGAGCACGTTAAAAGATACTATATACCCTCACACTCCCAACTATTCGTGAGCTATGCTAGTTTTCATGGATATTTTCTTGTTTTCTGAATAGTTAGTCATTTACTTTTCATTCGTTTATTTTGAGGATTAGCCAAGAAGCCTTTTTCCCTATATAATCCGCCAGTAATTCCTTGCTAGAGGTTTCATAGACAACATTATCGGATAATAGTTTCATATACTCCCTCCATCTCAAATTTTCTAATTTAATTTCTCATTTTACTTATCTTTTTTATTAATCAAAAAGAGACAATTTTTTTTCATGTTTTACCCTTTGCATTAATTACTTTTTCTTCAAATTAAAATGTAATTATCATTAAATAGGAATATTATGGTAAACTAGCCATGTTATTAATTATTTTTCTTAATCAATGTGTTATCTCAATGGGTAATTTGGGACGGACGGAGGTAGTATTTATTAAGTTTGGCACAAAATAAGAATGACTTTATTTTGAGAGAGTGATTCAGTTTCATAGAAGAAAGAAAGTAACAATTTTAAATTTATTCATTATTTTGTCATACTACGTCCTATATTTCTTTATGAACTACATTGGGTTGCTAGTGTTTCATGTTTATGAAGAGATAAAACGCTAAGAAGGTACGCTCGGTTACGTGAAGACATAAGAGTGTTGGTCGTAACTCAGCCAAAAGGTCAGATCTTGACAATTTGTGTAAAAATTTCAAATAAATAATATGAACCAAAATTTCAAAATTCTCCATGGTGGAAGAATAATATCTACAAAGTGTCTGCCGAGGCAGTAACTTTGTCAATGGATTTTCAAATCATTTACTCCTATCATTGTTTATCAAACAATTCTTACTGTTCAATTCATTCAACAAGATGGCGCTGCTTACTCTTCATCACAGAGTAACATTTGGAGTATTCAGATCTGCATTTTTGAAAAGATGGTAAGAAATATAATCAACTGAGAACTTAGTAAAATGATGAATTTACAAGACCAAATAACACAAATGAATGCAAGAAAACAAAGATTGAAATGTATAATGCAGATCATTGAGGTAGTGGTATGGTCTGCGTACACTTTACCCTCCCCAGATCCCACTATGTGGGACTACAATGGGTATGTTGTTGTTGTTGCTGTTGAGATAAAAAGATTGAAGTTGGCACACAATAACTATTTACCTAATCATATGACATTCAAGACCAGAATTTTAGATTTGCCCCTTCACTCCATTGAGCAAAATTACTACTGTGTTCGACTTAGTTATATGTAGAAGACAAGTTACCAGCTACTTCAGTGAGCAACCAACTCATGTAGACATGAAGAGTGTCCATTTACATGAACAAGAAAGTAGAACATCTAAATCTTGTCAACTTAACATATTTCAGCTTTGTTTTGTCAAGTAGGGGATTATCCAAACCAAATAGATCTACAAAAAGTGTGATCCTAGTCCAGGCAAAAGATCCATCATAACCGATATTCAAAACACTAGAAACTAGCTTACAGCAGCATTATCTTAAGGAAACCAGAAAAATCATACTTAGCGGTTTTTAGTATATGGTAGAATGCCCCTCTATGCATTTCATCAATGTGAGGAACATAAGCAGCTCAAGACCAATCCTTCAATATGTCTATGGAAGACAGATTGACAAATAAAGAAAATATGGAGGTTGAATGCAGTAATATATTTCAAGAGACTAATAGATTATGGTGATGAAAGAACCCTTAGTAACGATCTACATGCCTGCTACTGCAATATGAAATTTCTCAAATCTGTACATTGTAACACCAGCAAGAAAATGAGGGCTTTACAGGTCACATGATTCACTGAGGTACTGACAAGTTTGATCTGAGTGAAAACACACTACTCATTACTATTAATTCTGGAGATTGATTTTGGAGAAACAAGCTGTTTTGAGATATAATTTGCAGCTTGTTGGGTCGGCGATCTATGCCACGTGCATGCAAATGCCAGATTTCATGAATTTTCACCCTTCCGGTGAATGATTCAATGTGTTGTCAAGTATCCCACATCGGAAAAGGGATGGGTAATTGGTCTCCTTATATGGACTTGGGCAACCTCCCTTAAGAGTTTTGAGGTGGAGTTAGGCCCAAGATCCACTTTACATGCTATCAAAGCCAGGTCCATCTCAAATCTTTGTTCACCGATGTTGGGCCCCCATATTATATTGTTCACGCTCCAGTTAACGAGGCTTGGGCGTGCGGGGGAGTGTTACGCCCAAGAACCATTCTTTACATGTTTATTAGGTCAAACCTCCCATAAGAGGAAGGTTCTCCGAATAGAAAAACTGATTTAGCAATGCACTGCTATGGTCCTTATCCAATGTTAGATGGACTCAACTATGGTCCTTATCCGATGAGGGAATGTGTGTAAGTACCATGTCCATGAGCAGTTATTTGATGTTTATAGCATTTCTGAAGAATCCATATGAAATACTCCACCCTTGTGTTTTGGCTCAGGTATCTCAAGGCAAATGAAAGGTCCATGTAACAGAGATTCCAACTATTGGGACTTTTGGTGAGTTTCTGCAAGGCTGCCCATTTAATAGCTAGCTTCAGCTACTCTGTTTCTCGTTGGTTGATCTTTGAACTATGGTGTATGATGTGCTTAGCTTAAGCTTCCACAATCCTTTATACCGGCTGCAGCAACTACCCATCTCAGTGAACCCTTTGTAGGGTTGAACAATGAAGCAAGATATGTGAGTTGCATACAAGCTACCAGAAAGATCAACTTACTGGGCATGGGGGATGAGAAGAGATGGGTTGTTTCCAGTAAAGTCAAATTATCCAACGCTCTTGGTGAGGGATGAATCAGATTCCACACTTACTGGTTTGATTGCCTTGGGTACCAAGAAAGGTGTAGTTTTTTACTTGAAAGCAGAAAGGGAGCAAATATGTAAACTGGTGCTTCATGTGCAAATGTTCAAGTGAAGATGCAGACCTCCTCCTCTTACTTTGTTTGGTGGTGACTTGCCTGTGTTGTGAGATATTAAGACGGTTAGGACTGCATTGGGGATGTCGGGCACACTGATGGAGCAAGTTCCACTGAAAAATTAGAAGAGAAGTCAAAGAGCCTGGGATGTTGCCCCACTAGCACTCATGTGGGTCACGTCGAAGGAAAAAATTAAGAGAACTTTCGATGGAATAGAGAACATGTATATTTGAGGAAAAACTTCTCATTTCTTATTTCTTTTTGCTGCACCCTTGAGGTTTCAATTTGAAGAAAAGATTAGGTGTTCATGGAGAATCATATTATGTAGATTTTCTACTTTTTGGCATACAGCTTGTATATCAGAAAAAATCCCATTTAATAAAAGGGTGCATATACAGGTGACTCATGACGCAAACCTTAGATTTGGGAGATTTGTTGTTACTGGATTGAGTTAATGATTTCACAGAACAAAAGCAACAAGCACCGGTTGTTTCACTTAGGAGTTTATTTGATTGTCTGGAAAGTTTGTGCTTGTTGAAGTGGAAACAAGCCCAGCATTCTTTTGCTAGATACAATTTAGAAAACTGTCGCTGCACCTCGATTTTTTCCCTTTCAGTGGATTTGGTAAGTCTGCCGGCTGTATTTTGATTCATTTGCGTAATAAATAAGAAATTTAACGAAAGTTAAGAAGTTGTTAACATAGCTGATTCTCATTTTTCATCACCAATCATCACAGATGCAATGTGATAATGGCATCACAATAAGGAGTTAACCAAAACTCGTCAACCATAGATCATGCGAGCAAAACCACCAAATGAACAATAAACCGTACCTTTAAGGGTTTTATCATAGTTTTCCAACTGTGCCACAAAACCAGCATTGGGAGAAACGACTGGTCTTTTACTCTTGACAAGCTGATAAGCTTCATTGTGGCTCATAGCATGCTTTTTCATCAGATACGCGATGACTATGGTTGCACTGCAAAAGCATAGAACCAAAAAAATAAAATGTAAGAGGCTCTCTTATAACTATTTTGATAATGAGAACTTAGAAGCAGCAAACTGGTTGCTGTCAATTGTTAGTACTTGACTGAATATTGGACAGTTAAATACATCTACTGAAGAAAACAGTCATCTCAATATACAAAAGGAACACTAGGAAAAGCAAGAGAGATAAATTTTAAGTTCTAGAAAGTTCTTTCTCAACAACATACCCAGTGTATTCCCACATAGTGGGGTCTGGGGAGGGTAGAGTGTACGCAGACCATACCACTAGCACAGGTGAATAGACCCCCGACTTAGGACCGATAACAGTATAACAAACACAAAACATAAATGCATATAAACTAGTACAGTATGCAAAATAAACTTACACCGCTAGCCACAAGATAATACAACATCAAGATAATATTAAAAACTATCTAACCGAAACCATAGACATCACACAACAGCACGAACAAGAAACTTCAGACACAAAAGAATGCTCCCCTAATGTTACCAACGCACTCCCACCCCTTAACCCTCTACCCTAATCCGCGTCCTCCGCACCTTCCTATGATCCTACCAAGGGTCATGTCCTCCGTAAGCTGTAACTGCTCCATATCATGCCTAATCACCTCCCTCCAATATTTTTTTAGCCTACCTCTACCCCGCTTAAAACCATCCATAGCCAAGGCCTCACACCTCCGCACTGGAGCATCAGAGCCCCTCCTCATCACATGCCCGAACCAACGTAACCTCACTTCTCACATCTTGTCCTCCACTGAAGCAACTCTCAGCTTCTCCCAAATAATCTCATTCCTCACCCTATCTTTCCTGGTATAGCCACACATCCATCGCAACATCTCATCTCTGCCACCTTCAACTTTTGGATGTGGGAGTTCTTAATTGGTCAACACTCCGCTCGATACAACATAGCCAGTCGGACTGTCATTCTGTAGAACTTACCTTTAAGCTTCGGAGGCACCTTCTTATCACATAAAACTCGCGAGCCTCTATTTCAACCACCCTGCCCCAATACGATACGTGAAATCTTCGTCAATCTCACCATTGCTCTATGCTTTCTCAATTTACTTTTTCACTATTTTTGGGGGGATAAAGGTAGTGTTCGGCCTAGCTTGTGCGCACCCCAATTAATTCAACGAGATATCTGCCACCTCCCACCACCAACAGGTACCAGGTCACTCCGTCCATCAAGGCTAGAACAGATTGGAAGAAATCACCTAGTGTTTATCTCTGTTGGGAATTGAACCTGCGACCTCATGGTACTCAACCCCACTTCATTGAACCACTAGGCCACACCCTTGGGTGCACTATTGTTCTTGAAGTGTGATTGAAGATTTAGAGAAAATGACACCAACCATGGTATAAGAAGGAAATAGTAAGTTTAATATGACATATATATTATACTATAAAGAGCTAGCTGATTCAAGACATAAACAATTTATTAAAGCAAACCTAAGATCCAGACCACATAAGATCAAAAAAAGAAGGGCAAGAAGCAGATCGCTGAATATGAATAGGATGTCATATGGGCAAAAAAGTTTATTATTAAAATTAAACCCGATGACCAAATTAATACCAAGAAAACCACGCATAATCCTTTTTTTTATCTTGTACTTGAAATAATGAAACGAAGCTGAAGGTATTGCATGCTATGATTACTATTGCTATGAGGATCTGATAGAGATCAGACGATCAACAGGAAAGTCTCTCTACAACAAAGAAACAAGGCTACACAGATACTTTTCAAAAATCCATAAATATATGAAACTTGTGCAGTTATCTTACAAACGAGCCTAAATATATTATGAAAAAGGTTCCAACTTCAGCACTACAATGGTGACTCACTAAATCTTCCATTTTTTCTACTCTGTTGAAATATCTGGCACCGTTAAGTAATGCATACACGCAGACTGTGGCATCAAAAGAAACATAAATGAGTGTAGTCATTAAAATATTGACGATGACAATTCATTCTTTCAAAGTTTTAACTTTGGAACCATTACACCTCAATGCTAGAGTTCAGACGAATGGCACAAAAGATGCAAGGAACTTGGAGAAACTTGCATATCCAGATTAAGATTCTGGTCTTCAGCGTGAATGCAAATGTCAAAAGAAAATGTGTATGTGTATATATATATATATATATATATATCATAGGCACTCTGCTGATCCAGGATGAATGTTGTCCTGCCCACCCCTTCCCATAGAAAAAGATGTGGTTGGAAGATAACTCCATAATACTGCTTTAGTTTACAGTATCAAGCTGAACATGGAATATGAAGGTTTCTGTTCTTGACTTAATAGGTTTAGTCATAATATTGTTCTTTTAATTATATGTAGCAAAGCAAGCTATTGGCTTAAATCTTGTACAAACTTATTAAAGAACAAGTACAGTTTTAAGCACCTCTCTTTTCTAGTGTTACCCCACATATAAAACCATGATTTAAAGATCCAGGCAAAGATGCTTGAAATCACCTTCTGGATTTTCCCGCAAAGCAATGCACCAACACACCGCCACCCTGTCCTTTTGCTTCTTCAATGTAGTTGAAGCACTCCTCAAAGTAATGTGAAATATTTTCATCAACTCTGTCATGAACTGCCCCAAATTTGCAAGAAGTTGAAAAATATAAATGAATCATTCATCAATCTCATTAAAAGAGAAAAATTTTAAAGGAGGAAGCGGAAGGCCTCAGTTTATCTTCACTTTATTGGAAAGTTCTAAATCTTTTGTCTTCATTTTAGTAAGGCAAATGAGATAGTTCTAACCTTAACTAGGTAGTTAAAAATGAAGGTCAAGCAAAACAATAATTAGGCATTACCATAAGGAAGAATTTGACTATGTAGTTGGTAAAGGAGGTAAAAAAGACATAGTCCCAAGAAGGCTTTGGTAGAAAAAGTTGTATTTCACGTTACTATACAAGAGTTCTTTGCTTCTCCAAATTAGATAGTTAACCAGAGTTTTGCTACTTAATCTTATATAGGACTACTACAACAAAACTAAGGGGAACTTTTGGCAATAAGATAAATAATTGACAAAAGACAGGAAGCAGGAAGGAAAGCAAAGTACCACATTAGCATTAGTATGGAAAACTTAGGGTGTGGTACGGTATTTCCTGCTCTCTAATTTCTGTGCAAGTATAGCTGTTGCTGACTATACTTATATAAAGTAAGGAATGGATCATCCAGTAGTCAGTGATTTATAAAATATGGAGATACAGATTTTCTCATGCCATGCATATATTCAAGACTGGGTATGTTGTTGTTGTTGTATGCATATATTCAAGACACATTGAAAGAAATTCAGCTATATTAAACAAAATTAGAAACTTCCTACCAGCAAGGACTTTGTAGAAAAATTCATCTGGATAAGGAGGATTTATATCTCTGGCAATCGTCAAAATATGAGTTAGATTCAAGCTTTTGAGTGCATCTTTATTGTTGGCAGCTCCAAAGGACCCCAAATAGAGACCCTATGAAATATAAGGAAACAAATAAGCATAGGTGAAAAATAAACCTAGAATGGCTAGTATTCATGGTTTAGTACCTCTTCAATCATACAAGGATCCCTATCTTCTCTAATGATTTTTGCTACAGACAATGCCCGCATTAGAGCTTCAATTTGCTTGCTATAAAACTCCAGAGGTTGAGCCATTTTTTGGTTTCTTCCTTAAAATAGCTTGAACTTTCTGAACGTTTTAGGAGCTCTGGAATATTTGGCATATAAGTTTTGTATTAATATATTAGTAACTATATATGCAGAAGAAATTCAAGATTCAAATTACACTTTTCTCCTAAGGGGAATTTTAAGCATTACATATAAGGAATTCCAACATGAAGAACCTATTTTCTTCAAACAACAGCTCCATTGGAGATTTTTACGGAATAAATAGGCTCCATTTCGATTCTTGAGTTACCTTAAATTGCAGTATTGCTTTTATTTTCAGTTCAAATCTTATCTGAATACCTAAATCCCAAACTTATTGGCTATATGAATCATCTACATCCTGGTTCTCTGCTCTATTCATTCTAATTTTAAATAATTTGTCAGTGCTAGAGGATTCATGATACTATGCTTATTTGTTAAGCTTGCGATGAACCTACTGCAACCCACTTTATTTGTTAAGCTGTCAATCCATAATAGGTATACAATAGGTGAACACAAAATGTGCCACATTAATGTGAAAGTTGTTACAGTTATGAAGCATTCATCAAAATAAATGAGTTGTTGAAAAAGATGTGCTGAACAAATCATAATTGCCCATGAAAAAGAAGATCATAATATTCTACTAAACTAAAATTTTCTTGGGGAGTTTTGATTAAACATCTCAACGGCAACAAAATCCAGCCCAATATTATTGGTATTTCTAAGAATAGAAGAAAAAATAGATTAACCAGAGCTAATATAACAGAGAAAAAGAAAATTATTCAACACTGGTGGAAAAGGAGAAGATGAATGAATGAACATCTTACCGCACTGCGAATCAAGATAACTCTATGCCTTGTGCTCCAGAAAAATAAAATTTAAGGTAGTAACAAACAAAAAAAAAAAAGAGTTGTGTTACTCCTATTTCACAATTTGGGGCCCAAGAGAAGATGGATGTTGAATTTAAAGGTTGTTCCTAATTTATAATTTTTATCATTAGATCAATAATACATTTTATTTTGTGGGTTCATAATTTATAATTCTTATATATTTATTAGTTTTTCAATATAAATTCAAGAATCAGACAAAAATTATGATTCCTAAAAATCCACATTTTATTTTGTGCATTCACCCTGAATTGATTTATTATTATTTTATTATGGAACTTAATGGAGTCCATGTATATTGGCACAAAGCCAACTACATTAGTGAACAGATAATATATTGGCACAAAGCCAACCACGGCTATAAATAGCAATTGTTGTATGCAGAATGAAGTAAGAAGAAAAGATCAAAAGACAAAACTTTCCTCTCCATTTCTTCCTTTTATATAATTTTATAACATATTATCAGCACAAATCTCTGCAAAATCCTTTCAAAGGTATTTAAAAATTAATATTTATTTTTCTTAAATAATATCTAATATTTTCAAACATGAATTTAGCACCCTAAATATATCTGACAAAACTTATATATCCTGGGCACTAGACGTAGAAATACATTTAAATGCACTGGGTCTGACAGACACCATTAAAAATAATAATAAGGCATCAGATCAAGAGGCCAAGGCCATGATATTTCTTCGTCATCATCTTGACGAAAGTTTAAAAATGAAATACCTCACGATCAAAGATCCCCTCGTATTGTGGAACAATTTAAAAGAAAGATACGACCACCTGAATATGGTCATTCTTCCACAGGCTCGTAATGAATAAACCTATTTGAGATTTCTGGACTTTAAAAATGTAATTAAATATAATTCTGCGATATTTAGAATTAAATCGCAGTTTGATTTATGTGGAAAAATTATCACGGATCACAACATGTTAGAGAAAACATTCTCTACTTTCCCCCCTCGAGTATGCTCCTGTAGCAGCAGTACAGAAATATGAGATTTAAGAAATATTCTGAATTAATTGTTTATTTTCTTGTTGCTGAACGACATAATGAGCTTTTAATAAAAAATAATGAAAGTCGGCCTTCTGGTACTGCTCCATTCCCAAAAGTGAATGTAGCACACTTTCGCCCAACTAGGCGTGAAAGAAGTCCTGACCCAGTCGTGGTCATGGTCGAGGTCGAGGTCGAGGACGTGGTTGCGGTAGGTATTTTTATCAGGGTGATCGCCTGGAAATAAACAATAACTCTCCGTACCAGCAGTGCAAAAGGAGGGGAAAAACTCCTGAAGTATCGCTAAGAACGAACTCTGAAAGTAGATGTTATCGATGTGGAGGAAAGGGACACTGGACGCGTACCTGTCGTACGCCAAAATATCTAGTAAAACTCTATCAGGCGTCCCTAAAGAAACCAGAAAATGTGTTGAAACAAACTTCCTCCTTGAAGATAACGTTAAACCTATGAACCTGGAAGCTTCAAATTTCTTTGTCATTCCTGAAAAACATGTAAACCACCCTGAAGGTGATGATTATAAAATGAACTAATTATATTAATTTTCTGTTAAATTTAAATTAGTTTACGTTTCTATTATTAATATTTTACTAATCTGGTATATAAATAAATGTTTATGTGCGTTTATTGTGTAGCAAAATTTTAGCAAAGTTTTTCCTTTTTAAAGTGAATATTATGTATTTACACGATAATATAGTAATAATTTATTAAATAAATGGAGTTTTAAATTTAGTAATATAGATAGACACATATTTACATAAACAAATAACTGAATAATAAATATAGTTATAATGAACTTGCAAACACTATTTATATTGACATATAGGTAACATGAAATGAGATATTATATAATATGTTATGTGATAGTTATATTATAATGTTTATTTTGTTTATATTTTTTTGAAGAAAATATGGATACTCCTCAAGTCTTATCTGGATCAATAATCGATCATGACGATATTTGTGTAATTGATAGTGGGACAACGCATGCAATATTTAAAGATGAAAAATACATTTTCCACTTACTTAGAAAAAGAGCAAATGTTACAACAATTGCTGGTAATTCAAAATTGATCAAAGGCTCCGGAAGAGCTACTATATTTCTGCCTAAGGGGACAAAATTAGTTATAGAAGATGCATTGTTTTCTTTTAAATCCCCAAGAAACTTATTAAGTTTTAAAGATATTCGCAGAAATGGATATTATGTTGAGACAGTAAATGAAATGAATGCCGCATATCTTGGCATTAACAAGAATGTCTCAGGTCAAAAACAAATGTTGGAGAAATTACCAGCTTTGTCTTCCGGCTTATACTATGTCAAAATTAGTACAGCTGAAGTACACTCTATCGTAAACTAGAAGTTTACTGATATAAATATATTTGTGCTTTGGCATGATCGAATAGGCCATCCTGGCTCAATAATGATGAGATGAATCATTGAAAATTCAAAAGGGCATCCGTTAAAGAACTTGAAGATTCTTACACCGGATGAATTTTCATATGTTGCTTGTTATCCAGGTAAACTGATTACTAGGTCATCACCACTAAAAGTTAGCGTCAAATCCCCTCTGTTTTTAGAACGTATACATGGGGATATATGTGGGCCTATTCACCCACCTAGTGGGTCATTTAGATATTTTATGGTCCTAATAGATGCATCTTCAAGATGGTCGCATGTGTGCCTCTTGTCATCTCGCAACCTGATATTTGTAAAATTATTGGCACAAATAATACGATTAAGGGCGCAATTCCCAGATTATCTTATTAAGGCTATTCGCCTAGATAATGCTGGAGAATTTACATCCCAAGCTTTTGATGATTATTGTATGTCAGTTTGGATAAAAGTTGAACATCCTGTTGCTCATGTTCATACTCAAAATGGCCTTGTGAAGTCATTTATTAAACGCCTACAATTGATAGCACGACTACTGCTTATGAAAATAAAATTGCCTACTACTGTTTGGGGTTATGTATCTTACATGCAACATCACTTGGTCGTCTTAGACCAACTCATTATAATAAATACTCTCCATTTCAATTGGTTCTAGGCCATGAGCCAAATATTTCCCATTAACGAATTTTTGGATGTGCTGTATATATGCCAATTGCACCACCTTAGAGTATTAAGATGGGCCTCCAGAGAAGGTTAAGAATATATGTGGGGTTTGCGTCACCCTCTATAATTCGCTACCTTGAACCATTGACAGGAGATTTATTTACTGCTCGATTTGCAGATTGTCGATTTGATGAAACAAATTTTCCGTAATTAGGGGGGGGGGGGGGAAACGTGACCTTAAAAGAGAAATTACGTAAAAAAGTTTCATCATTATCTCATTTTGATCCACGTACCCCTATATGTGAAAGTGAGATCCGGAAGATCATTCACTTACAGAAATTAACAAATCAAATGCCAGATGCATTTACTGATTTGAAAAGGCTAACCAAGTCACATATCCCTGCAGCAAATATGCCTGTCCGAATTGAAGTTTCAAAATAACCATCTTTTAATGTAATAGCTTCTGAATCCTAAATACGCCCGAAGCGTGGCAAGCCATTGCGTTCAAAGGATAAAAAACCAAGAAAAAGAAGTGCAAAAAATGATAAAGATGGTATTATAAAAGATTCTCCTAAAGAGACTCAAAATCTGATTAATCCTGATATTCCTGAAGAAATCAGTGAACCCAAGACTCAAGTGAATGAAGAACTTTCAATAAGTTCTACTAATGATGAGGTAAATTTTAATCGATCGAAAATTATGGTGGATAATTTTTTCCATATAATGTTGCACTAAATATCATGCAAGACAATGAGGACCTTGAACCTCTATCTGTAGAAGAATATCGACGAAGAAAAGATTGGTCAAAATGGCAAGAGGCAATTCAATTTGAATTGAACTCACTTGCTAAACGGGAAGTTTTTGGACCTGTAGTCCAAACCCCAAATGGTGTAAAATCAGTTGGCCATACATGGATCTTCGTACGTAAAAGAAATAAGAAAAATAAAATTGTAAGATACAAGGCACGCCTTGTTGCACAAAGTTTCTCTCAAAGACCCAGTATTGACTATGAAGAAACATATTCACCTGTAATGGATGCAATAACATTTCGATACCTCATCGGTCTAGCTGTACATGAAAATCTTGAAATCCATCTAATGGATATGGTTACATCTTATCTTTATGGTTCACTTGATAACGATATTTACATGAAAGTCCCAGAAGAATTAAAATTGCCTGAAGCATATAGTTCAAAGTCTCGGAAATTATATTCAACCAGATTACAAAGATCGTTGTACGGTCTAAAACAATCAAGGCGTATGTGGTATAATCGCTTAAGTGAGTACTTGAAAAATGAAGGATACATAAATGATGTTATTTGTCCTTGTATTTTCATTAAGAAAATGGCGTCGGGGTTTGTTATACTCACAGTTTATGTGGATGATGTAAATCTCATCGAGACTCCAGAAAAGGTCCAAAAGGTAATCGAATATCTAAAGAAAGAATTCGAAATGAAAGATCTTGGAAAGACAAAACTTTATCTTGGTCCGCAAATCAAACATTTAGCAGACGGAGTCTTCATCCACCAAACTGCCTATACCTAGAAGGTTTTGAAACGTTTTTACATAGACAAAGCATATCCATTAAGTACTTTAATGGTTGTTCGATCACTTGATGTAAGTAAAGATTCATTCCGACCTTTGGATGAGGGTGAAGAGATTTTTGGTCCCGAAGTACCATATCTCAGTGCTATTGGTGCACTTATATACCTCGCTAATGCTACAAGGCCGCATATAGCATTTTCTATTAATTTTCTAGCGAGGTATAGTTCTTCCCCTACGCGAAGACACTGAAACGGAGTTAAGCATATATTGAGGTACCTAAAAGGGACATTGGTATGGGTCTATTTTATACTAACAAAGCTAGTCCAGATCTTGTTGGTTATGCAGATGCAGGTTATTTATCTGACCCATATAAAGCACGATCCCAAATAGGCTATGTGTTTACATATGGAGGTACTTCAATATCATGGCGATCGACAAAGAAGCCCATTGTTACTACGTCTTCTAATCATGCCGAGATAATAGCAATCCATGAAGCAAGTAGAGAATGCATATGACTGAGATTAGTAGTACATTCCATTAAAGAGAGATGTGGCCTGAAGCTTGATATCAAGGTACCTACAGTCATATTTGAAGACCATGCAATATGCATAGCTCAACTAAAAGAAGGCTTTATAAAGAGAGATAGAGCGAAGTACATTTCACCCAAGTTATTCTTCACGCACGACCTTCAGAAGAATGATGATATTGATGTGCAACAGATCTGTTCCAGTGATAATCCAGCAGATTTGTTCACCAAATCTTTTCCAACTTCAACCTTTGAGAAGATGGTATACAAGATTGGGATGCAAAGACTGAACCGGTTGAATCGGGGTCTTCATTAGGGGGAGTAAGAATACGGATTGTGCTCTTTTTTCCTTAACCAAGGTTTTTATCCCACTAGATTTTTTCTGATAAGGTTTTTAATGAGGCAGTACTCAAATGCGTATTTAATAAATTTTTCTTTACATGAACATCCAAGGGGGTATTATGGAACTTAATTGTAACACCCCGTATTCAAGTACGTGTATTGGCGTATTCAAGTACGTGTATTGGTCTTATTTATATGGAATTAATTTTTTTATTTTATTTATATCGGAATTTGCCCGTCGATGGTTCCATGCGAAGGTTATTGAATAAGCTTTCCAACGATATAAAGATTTCCAAAAATGGATAGGTTTCAGATATAATCGAGCACGTTCGAAACTATAAAATGGTGGCCGGGATATTTGGGAATAGTAAATGTGCAGGAAAATTTCCTGCACACAAACTACTGAGGCCAGCCGAATTTTTGGGTAAACTTCAAACGATCATAACTCCCTTAATATAATGAATTGCGAGAGCTGCGTCCTATGAAAAGAAATATCTTTGAGTCTTCTTTCCAATGCAATTGGTTTCATCCAAATCCAATGTCTGAGTAAGGAGTTATACTTGTTTTACTTCAGCCTATCAAAACAGATTTTTAGAGTCAACTTCAAACGACCATAACTCCTTGTACAGGACGAACTGGGTGGCCTACTTTATATGAAATAAAAGCCCTTTGAATTATCCTTCCAACGATACCAATTTAACTCAAATCCGATATCAGAGGAAAGAGTTATGGTTGATCTACTTTAGCTTATCAAAACAGTCCACCAAAGGACAGATTTGACATTAATTAAATTTTAAAGGCATTTTGGTCATTTCCTATTATATTATGGACGGGAATATGTGTATATATACATGTATATGAGTTCAAAAACTCATTTTCATCATCAATCATTGAGGAAGAACAAACCCTAGCCAAATTTGACCTTTAAATTACTTTTGATTCAACCGTAAAAATTCCAAAGTAATCAGATAACTGGGTTTGTCATCTCGAGAGCTTCGAACGGCACCTATTATTTGTGCAAATAGGATTGCATAATCAAGAGGTGAATTCTAAGGTATGATTATTGTTTGCCTTTGTTCTTTTCCATATGTATATGTGTGATAGAGGATTATATGTATTGGTTGTTATTGAAATGTGATGGAAATAGGGTTATGGACTATTTTGCATGGTTTGGTTGTATTGAATTGTGGAAGATGGATATGATAATTGAGTTATGGAAGGTGGATATGATAATTGAGATATGGAAGTTGGATATGGTGATATACTATTGAATTGATGATTATTTATGTCTATGGCTCAATTTGGTTTAATGGATTGGTTGGAAGGATAGATGAATCCAAACTTGATATTGGAGGATGTTGTATGAATATGCATGACATGTGAATGTAAGTGGAGTATAAGAGGGTTAAAGTGACACCTTTTATGGTGTAATTAAGGCTTACTACTTAACCACTAGTTTGGTGAATTCAAATAATTGAATTGTGATGTTTGGTTGCTAATACTAGATTGCTATATATGTTCATTGTAGATAAGTAATCCGAAAAGACGGGAAGTCCATTTGGGACTAGTATTGAAGGTTGATAGTCAGGTATGTAAAGCATACTCTATACCATATCTTTGGCATGAAAGTGAACAATTATTCTATTAAAAAAGTTTCCAAAGTTATTCAGTAACATGTGATCCATAACGGTTTTGTATGATGTCCTACGTTACCAATAACTTATTTCCACCCTACAAGATGTCAAGACATTCCAATTCCTTACTTGTTTTCCAAATCTTACATGTTTATTGCACTAATGAATGTCAGAAGGTAACCGGTTACTCAAACAAGATCCATCTGCTATTAATGACTCCAAAATGTTTCATTGATATACCAATAAGTTCCTACTTCATTGTTATGGCATTGATGACTCCAAAACACTTCATTGATGTGCCAATGAGTTCTTACTTCATTGTTATTGCATTGATGGTCTATTTATATGTCTCTTATTGATGTATCATTGTTTCAAAGTATCAAAAATGCGGTGGCGACCGAAATAACAATCTCAAAGATTAATTGAACTAAATGATGGAAGTTCTCTCTTATCGGGTGGTATCCCAGGGGCATAAGCCTATCATGGGTCGATCCCTATTTATGTGTTTATGGGTAGTATCCCAGGGGCATAAGCCTATCATGGGTCGATCCCAGTTGATATGTTCTGGAGGCAGCCTAATGGTCACAGTACAGTACAGTAATGATTACAAAGATGATAAGAACGAAGGTAAAGTGATTGAATAAATACAATGTACAGGTTGTCACAAGTTCTAGTAAGTGTGGTCCACTCCTATTACGATTTATTCACTTGTTTCTGATTTCTATTGAGCTCCTATATCATATGTGATTATCTACAGCTTTACATACTCAGTACATATTTCGTACTGACGTCCCCCACGGGGGACCTGCATTTCCTGCTGCAGGCACAGATACCTCAGCTCATACACAGGACAAGTAGGAGCCAGGATATCTAGCTGCTTTTGGTGAGCTCCAGTTTGCTTTGAGACTTTCCGTGTCATATCCAATCACTTTTGGTATTGTATAGAAGTTAGTTATATAGCGGGGTGTGTCCCGACCTTAGTTAAACTCTGTGTATTATTTAGAGGCTTTGTAGACCTAATGTACAGTCAAGGTGGTGTTTTGTTAATAGACGTGATGGCTCCAACGACCAAGTATTGTATATACATATATATGTGTGCTCGAGCTTATACAGGTGATTATTTCCTTTTATATGCGACATGATGCTGTCCGAATTTCGGGTTGTCATAGAGGTATGCATGGGAAGTATAAGGTTATGAGCTGGTTCTCTCGAGTCTCCTCGGTTACTGGTGCCAATCCGCCCCAATAGAATTTGAGGCGTGACATTAATAGAGTCCATGTATATTGGCACAAAGCCAACTACATTAGTGGACAAATAATATATTGGCACAAAGCCAACTACATTAGTGGACAAGTAATATATTGGCACAAAGCCAACTGCATTATTGATCTTTCGTTGGAACTTATCCAACCACGGCTATAAATAGCCATTGCTCTATACAGAATGAAGTAAGAAGAAAAGACTAATATACGAAACTTTCCTCTCCATTTCTTCCTTTTATATAATTTTATTAGATATTTTAATTTTTTTTAGATATTTTAGTTTTAAAGTAGTTTTTTTTTTGGAGGTGATTGATAAAGATTAAAAAAAAATATTTTGGATTAATGTTTTTTTAAAAAAAGACAAAAGTCAAAAATAAATTGTTATCTACGTTTAACTTTTAAATCACTTAAAAGAATTCATCCAAATACCCATAACACAACATAAATTACGTGAGTCAGATGGTTATCTATCTTCTCTTTTACCCACCAATCAAAGTTTAGCCATAGCTTCTCATGTATATATATACTAGTTTAGGTGTACGCATATTGCGCGTGTACCTCACTTTAATGAGTTCAAACATTACATTAAATAGGATATTTGTTTAAATAATAAAGATGAATATAATAATTAAATTTAATATCTTTTGAGTATGTAAAGATGGAGAATTTATTTATTAAACCTAATCTTTATCAAAAATATTTTTAAAAATCGATCGACATTCATCTACCATTTGTAAATTACAATAAAATAATACAATGATAGAGACATCAAAATAATACAATTAAATCTAATCTTTACAAACAAAATTTTTCTCAAAGTCGTCCGACACTCATCTACCACCTGTAAACTATAACAAAATAATACGATAATAGAGATATGAAAATAATGCAGCTTGTCCTAACCTTTACATAAAATTTCTCAAAGCCGGCCAACATTTATCTATCACCTGTAAATTGCAACAAAATAATACGATAAAAGTGATATCAAAACAATACAATTAAACTTAAATTTTACACACAAAAATTTCTTAAAGCCGATCGAGATTCATCTACGAATTGTAAACTACCACAAAATAGCAAACTAATAGAGATATTATGATAATACAATTAAACCTAACCTTTACCTAAAAAAAATTCAAAGCTGACCCATATTCATCTAGCATCTGTAAATTAAAATAAAATAATAAGATAATAAAGATATCAAAACAATACAATTAAACCTAACCTTTACACAAGAAATTCTCCAAAGTCAACCAACATTCATCTATGATCTGTAAACTATATAAAAAAATATAATATTGATCATACATTTTGGTCCAACTAATTCTTGTTTGAGCGAAAATTTGAATCTAAAGAATGATTTTGAATGAAAACAAAGAAGATATATACATACACACATGTTGAATTTTATATGCTGACAAAAATAATGAAGAAGTTAAGGGTTAGAAAATCAAGCATCCACTATCTAGATATGCAATCGAATCAAGTTAGATGAGCATCAATCATATTTTCCCAATAGGCAACCCGATTTGTTCTCTATTTTAACGTACATCTCAATATTTATAGAAGTATTTTCATAATAGAGTACTATTTTAGGAGTATTTTCTAATTGAACAGTAGATATTATCTATTGAAATAATGTTCCTATGATTGCATTCTCAATGTTCATCCTTTTCAAGACAGTATCTAAATGTAGCCCTACTTTTCACACATGACTAACGTACCTTGTGTTTACCATTTGATCAATGATACTCGACATACTGAACATTGGAAGAAAAACTCCAATACATAAATTAATATATGAAGTAAAACAAAATTAGCTATATATATATATATATATATATATAAATCTATAATTTATATCTATAATCTATAATATATTAAAAGTGTGAAGACCCTTAGAGAAGTGATTTGAACTTTTTGCCCTTCATTAAAGACTCTTCTTTACACAAAACTATCTTTTTACTATTTTTAATTTATTATTTAATTATTTTTTATTATATTAACTAGACTTCATAAAATATATGAGACTCCTAAAATATATGGTGGGAGAATTAATTAATATTTTTCTTTTTACAAGACTTCCTAAAATATATGGGACTCCTAAATATATGGTAGGAGAATTAATTAATATTTTCCTTTTTACTGTTCAATTAGAAAAATAATTCTAAAATATGATTCGATTGCTCATCTAACTTGATTCGATTGCATGTCTAGATTGGTGGATGCTTGATTTTTCTAACCCTCAACTTCTTCAATGTTTTTGTCAGCATAATAGAATTCAACATGTGTGTATAGTATATATATCTTCTTTGTTTTCATTCAAAATCATTCTTTAGGGTCAAAATTTTTGCTCAAACAAGAATTAGTTGGATTAAAATCGAAGTTTTGTGATCACTATTATGTTTTTTTTATAGTTTACAGGTCGTAGATGAATGTCAGTTGACTTCGAAGAATTTCTTGTGTAAAGATTAAGTTTAGTTTATTGTTTTGATATCTTTATTATCTTATTGTTTTATTTTAATTTACAGATGTTAGATGAATGTGAGTCGGCTTTGAAATTATTTTTTAGGTAAAGGTTAGGTTTAATTGTATTATCGTAATATCTATATTAGTTTGTTATTTTGTGGTAGTTTACAATTTGTAGATGAATCTCGATCGGCTTTGAGAAATTTATGTGTATAAAATTTAAGTTTAATTGTATTGTTTTGATATTACTTTTATCGTATTATTTTATTATAGTTTACAGGTGATAGATAAATGTTGGTCGGCTTTGAGGAATTTTTTAATGTAAAGGTTAGGTTTAGTTGTATTATTTTGATATCTCTATTATCGTATTATTTTATGATTTTTTACAGGTGGTAGATGAGTGTCGGGCGACTTTGAAAATTTTTTTGTGTGTAAAGATTAAATTTAATTGTATTATTTTGATGTCTCTATCATTATATTGTTTTTGTTGCAATTTACAGATGGTAGATGAATGTGAATCTACTTTAAAAATATTTTTGATAAAAATTAGGTTTAATAAATAAATTCTCCATCTTCACATATTCAAAAGATATTGAATTTAATTATTGTATTCATCTTTATTATTTAAACCAATATCCTATTTAATGTAATGTTTGAACTCATTAAAGTAAGGTACACGCGCAGGGAGCGTACACCTAAACTAGTATATATTAAAATTGTGAATGACCTTAAAAATATTATTTGAACTTTTTGTCCTTTATAGAAAGTTTTAGCTTTAGACAAAATAGTATTTTCACTATATTAAAAGTGTGAAGGACTTTAGAAATGTCGTTTGAAATTTTTGCCCTTTATAAAAAGTTTTAGTTTTAGACAAAATCATCTTTTCACTATTATCCTAATATTTAAGAACTGAAAATTAATTAAATATTTATAGTAAAACCTATTTTTATTAGAAGTAATTATAATTAATGACAACTAGTAACATTTTCATTAGTTTAAGAATTCAGTTGATTTTAAGAAGATTTGAAAAATCTAAAAATAAATATGAAAGAATTAGAATAAGAAAAATATGAGAAGTACCAAATTTTTAAAAGTTTTAAGTAAATAATCAAAGATTTTCTAAAGATTTAACTTTAAAAATAAGGAAAGATTTTAAATATAAAAAAAGATAAAGGAATAATAATACTAGACTAGCAACAAGAAAAAAAGGTACTGCATGACAAACACAAAAATGACGATTTATTAACCACTTGAAACTTTTGGTGGTAAAATATATATATGTACTTACAATAAAATATATGTTAAGTTTACATTATTATGTTAAAGTGTGGAGGATCTTTGAGAAGTGATTTGAACTTTTTGCATTTCATTCAAAAACTTCGCTAGATAAAATCATTTAATTTTAAATAATCAAAAGTTACACGCGCGAGATGCACACAGTTTATATATATATATATATATATATATATATATATATATAT